>NC_055975.1:16469500-16477000 GCF_018492685.1 Alosa sapidissima
GAGGCATTTTCAGCTAACATGGGTTTACTAAATATAGGTGCACTTACTACCAAAACCTTTGCAATCAATGATTTTATTAGTGAAAAAAAATTGGATTTTCTGTTTCTTGTTGAAACCTGGCTGACTTCAGACAGCGAAGCTGTTCTTGTTGAAACCTGTCCTCCACATTATAATTTCTTCCACTCAATTAGACAAGGCAAACGAGGTGGTGGAATTGCCTCCATTCTCTCAAACAAATATAGCTGCACTATAGCTGCGAATTCGCTTCCTTTGAGTTCCTTTGATATTGCCCTCACTCTGAAGGCTGACCCAGCTGTACTTCTATTAACCTTATACCGCCCTCCTAAACTATGGACTGGCTTTTTCGACCAGTTTTCTGAACTTATGTCGCTCATCATCACTAGCTATGATCGGATAATTGTAAATGGCGACTTTAATATCCATGTCAATAAGACAACTGATGCTAAAGCCAGTAAGTTCCTTAATGTGTTGGACAGTTTAGAGCTAAAGCAGCATGTTACAGGACCCACCCACAACCTTGGCAACACCCTCGATCTAGTCATTTCTAGAAGGATAGAAGTTACAGACTTATCAGTAAATGATATAAATATGTCTGATCATTATTGTGTATCTTTTAATATAGTACTACATACTCCAAAAATTCATCCCGAAATTGCAATCAAATCGCGACTCTTGGACATTAGAGCAGAACAGCAGTTTATAGCTCTTATAGACTCCATAAATTTAGATATTTTACATCATCCCATTGATCAAAGAGTAGAGGCTCTCAATCGTGAATTAGGCGCTCTGCTTGACTGGTGGCACCCTTAAAGACTAAAAAAAGGCCCTGTGGCAAACTGACACCTTGGATGAACGAAAATATCCATGATCTAAAAAGATCATGTAGAAAAGCTGAGAGAACATGGAGAAAAACTAAGTTACAGGTTCACCGTGCCATTCTAAAAGAAAAAATAGCAAATTATAGTAGAGCTATTCAGAATGAGAGAAGGAACCACTTCTCTAAGGTAATTGCTGAAAACAGTGGAAACTCTAGGGTGTTGTTCTCTACCATTGATAGGCTATTGCATCAAACACCTTTTGATACACTCAGTCAGGCATCCTCTTTAAGATGCGAAGAATTTGCAGACTTCTTCAAAAACAAAGTCATTTCTATAAGGGAGGCTATTGGTAACACAAGTAATATGTTTGATAGTACACCCAAAAACAGCCCCCCAAAATTAAGGTTCTTTAGCACTATTACTCAATCTGAGCTTGGTAAAATTATAACTCAAACCGGCTCCTCAACATGTGTTTTGGATCCAATCCCTACTAGATTCCTCAAAAAAGTATATGATAGCTTAGCTCCCTTTATTCTCAAGGTCATAAATACCTCATTAGAAACAGATATATTTCCAACTACTTTTAAAACCGCTGTTGTGAAACCACTTAAAAAGTCAAATCTTGACCATACCAATCTGAGCAACTACAGGCCTATACCAAATCTACCATTCCTGAGCAAAGTACTTAAAAAAGTCGTTTGTAATCAGTTAAATACCTTCCTCAAAGAAAACAGTATCCTTGAAAAATTCCAATCAGGTTTTAGATCAAATCACAGCACAGAAACGGCTCTAGTAAAAATAGTCAATGATCTCAGACTGGCTACTGACTCAAACAAAGTCTCAATCCTTATTCTTCTGGATTTGAGTGCAGCATTTGACACCATTGATCATAGCATCCTAATTCACCGCCTTGCGAAGTGGGTGGGTCTCTCTGATAATGCTCTAAACTGGTTTCAAACCTACATTACTGGCAGAGATTTTTATATCAGTCTAGGAGATCATGTGTCTGAAAAACATGACTTGCCTTTTGGTGTAGCCCAGGGGAGCTGCCTTGGTCCCCTGCTATTTTCCCTATATATGCTTCCGTTGGGAAACGTCATAAGTCAGCATAATGTAAACTTCCACAGCTACGCAGATGATACCCAATTGTATATTTCTGTGGAGCCAACTAACCCAGATGGCCTTTGCTCCCTCACTGCATGCCTAACCTCCATTAATCAGTGGATGAGCAAAACTTTTTTGAAACTAAATGATGACAAAACAGAGGTCCTTTCTGTTGGACCAAAACTAAAGCGAGATATTGTTCTTAGTAATCTGGGGCGCACCAGGTCAAACCAAAAGTAACAAGCCTCGGTGTCATTTTAGATGCAGAGTTAAGTTTTAAGCCCCATATCAGTAAAGTTACTCAGACAGCCTATTTCCACTTGAGAAACATTGCCAAAGTGCCAAGCCAAAAAAACATTGCCGGCTAGACTTTTAACTAAGACCAAGAAGAGAGAACACATCACCCCTGTGTTGGCTGAACTGCACTGGCTCCCTATTTCCTATAGAATTGATTTTAAGGTTATGTTAATTACTTACAAAGCTCTGAATGGCATAGCACCTTCATATATCTCTGAGCTTTTAATATCTTATCAACTACAAAGGAAACTTAGATCATCCAATTCTAATCTTTTAATCGTACCCAAAGTGCTCCACAAACAAAGTGGTGAAGCTGCTTTTATCCATTATGCCCCCAAACTATGGAACACCCTGCCTCTGTACATCAAGCAGGCCAGTTCAGTAAATATTTTTAAAAAAGATCTGAAAACATACCTGTACAGGAAAGCTTTTAGTTAACTCATCTTATCCTGTAGACTACTTTTTCAGATTATTCTACATCTGCTGCTATTGGAGGGCGCAGCCAGCCAGAAGCAGATGGGCTCCCCCTATTAAAGGAATTATCCGGAGTAAAATGCACTTTAGATCAATTTACGGATGATTGGGAGTACATACGTTGAGTTGAAAATCATGTAATCTGGAAATTCACAATTTCGTCGCCGTTTAAAAAAAAAAAAAATAGTCCAGTATTTCTTTCGAAATTGAAATGAAGTTGTATGGACTGGACTATGTTTTTAAACGGCGACGAAATTGTGAATTTCCAGAGCGTGTTACTCCACACTCGGCAATCGACTCCTACGGACTTTCCCCTAAAGACGCCAGCTGCAGCAGCAACATTTCTGGAAAGGTACTGGCTTGATGAAATTCATTCAGGACTCTCTATCCGACCACATAAAGACCTCGGGATACTTCGGTTTGGCTTTAGGGACCCTCTACTAACTACCACGTAAGTGTAATGTTGTTTGGAACTGTATAAGAGGTATAAAAATAGCGTTTTGTAGCGGCGAAATGACTTGCCCTGGTCACTTCCAGGCTAACGAGTTTTGACTAAAAACGGTAAAATCGAACTTTCTCAAAACACATCCGAATGACATGATTTTGATGTCAACTCAACATATGTACTCCCAATCATCCGTAAATTGATCTAAAGTGCATTTTACTCTGGATATTCCTTTAAGTCAGGTTCTGCTCAAGGTTTCTTCCTGGAATATGGGAGTTTTTCCTTGCCACAGTTGCCATATGGCGTGCTTGTGGGGGGTAAAGGGTTAAGGCTGCCAGTCTTATGACATGTTATTCTCTATATTTTTGATATGTTGCTGAGTGGATCATAAACGGCCCTAGCAATGAAGAAAAGTGATTGATAATGACTGACTGACTATTATTGTGTTACATGCTTCAAATGTAAAGCACTTTGAGCTGCATTCTGTGTATGAAAGGTGCTATACAAATAAAGCTTATTATATATATATATATATATATATATATATATATATATATATATATATATATTCTGTTTTATCCATCCCCATATCTATACATCTATATATAAATGGAATGGATGGGTGTGGAATAGATGGGTAGGGGGCAAATGAAGAGTGAGTGCAAGTGAAAATGCAGTCATCTGTGTGCGTTGTGCCTGGGACAGATTGGCTCGGTCCAGAGGAACAATGCATCTGTCACACTTGCGCCTCACAGAGACTGCCGGCCGCCAGCGCAACCTACAGAGGGCCTTGGGGCAGCCGACGAGCGACTCTTAAAACAAACGCAATTAGATGCCAGAGCACTACCGAGGACCCTCTCCCCAACACACTATTAAGGCCAGCATCTGCACCCACAGCTGTTGAATTCACCTGTGACCTGATAATACCACATTCATTTATATGTTGTGTTTTTTTTTTATGTGGACTTTAAGTGAGTTGGGATTCATGTCATGGTAAAAATGCAGCCATAAATATGGACTTCATCGTTCTCCCTGGATGGTTTCACTCAGAAAGGACTAATTGTGGGAAGTCTGTTAGAAACAATCTGAACAGTGTGACAACACAACAAGGCCTGTCAGTATTTGGTGTGATACTGTATATCCCTTTAAACACATGACAATTCTTTGAATAAGGTATATGGCTAATCTGCACTTAAGCACTGCAGGCTATGCCATATGTTTTCCATTTCATGCCATCAGTTTCAATGCATGTGTTATATGAGCCACAAATGAAGTGAAATGCAGGAATCCTATAACTTTATTGTAATCCTTATATACTCTATGTAGTTTGCAGTTTGGTAAGATTCAAATCTGAGTGTCTCCAAGTGCAAATAATAGTTTTTTGTTTGTTTGTTTGTTTTTAAATGAGTGTGTTTTCTCACCGAAAATAAAGTAAACAAAGTTTGATCTTATTCTTGAGTTTGGGTATGAAGCAAAAGATTAAGATTGTAATGAATTTGGAAATTTTTCATGCCCACACAACAAGTGGAAGGCAGTCAGTGAGAACAATTAGGCAGTGAAATAAAAGTAAAATGAGGAGAAATCATGCCCATCTCAGCCAATTCATTTGGCAGTGGAATGATTTCCTTTAATTCAAAACAAAAAATCAGTTGCAAATTGCAATTGGTGGACCACTAAACTCGGGTGTCAAATATTTAAGCCTGATTTAATCACAGTTGAATTGAAGGTAGTTTTATCATCCCACAAGACCAGTCGTCTGATCAGTTAAAATCATTTGGTTTGTGTTTTGGTTATAAAAGGACCCAGCGGATGTTCCTGAATGTTGTATTTTGGCTACATTTACAGCTTTCCCCATCTGGTGTAGTTTCATAGCACACATAATAGTGCCAATACTCTCTTCTGCAAGTTTCATCTTTCCTCAAAATAATATTCAAGCCAAAAGTGAGCACCACGTCTAGCTGCAAATTATAGTCTATGTTATGCACCACTCTTTTGCATACCCAGCTCTATACAGTATGCACCACTCTTCTAACCTGACTCTCGCCAGATGAATTTTGTTCCGCCTAGCTCCACTCACATCCATCTGGGATTGGTTCCGTTGAGAGTGATTTCAGCACGAGATTGTATGGTAGAACCAATCAGGACGTAGGGCGGGAGTTTCATAGATGTGACATAGCGTAGAAGCGACTGTGAGACTGTTCTCAGCGTCACGGGTTGGCTTCGATGTGAGTAGTTGAAGTAGCACGTCAATAGATGACGGACAAGTGGCTTATCCAATTTTATGCAAGGATTTTTTAATAAGGCCCAGCCTTCTGAAGCACCAATCCAATGGATCGATCCCAGATGAATGAGTGGAGCTAGGCGGAACGAAATTCATCTGGCGAGAGTCAGGTTACCACTCCTCTGCATACCCAGCTCTATACAGTATGCACACAAGTGTACAAAGTAACAGCTGCTGCTGGAGTAAATCAGCGCAGGCCTCAGTAAGGGCCAGTATCTGCTCACTTTTATTTTGCAAAGGCCACGGACATGTAGCCATTCATTTTTATACAGACTAGAAAATGTGATACCGGTCATTATGACCATTGCACAACCTGGTTTTGTAAGAGGTTTTATTTTTTCAGTTTAGCAATTTTTGTTTGACGGTTCATGATACACCGCAACACCAGGGCACATGCAATTTAATGGGCATGTAGCCTCATTAAGCTGATAAGTTACAAAAGCTGTTGGTCCCTGGGGGCCACTCCCGTCTGCACTGGGCCCCCAGGGACCAACAGAGTAGGCCAAAAGCAGTTTTCACAGAATAACTTGAGAGCCATTGCGCCCATGATATTTTTTGTGGTATGTTGGTGTCAAGGAGCCGCATCAGCTCAGCCCATAACCATTAATTTTATATGTAGCAACATGGAGTGAAGGATATAAATGCAACAATGTGATGCTTCAATCACCAATATCTTGTGATAGGCCGTTGTGAACCATACAACATTTGAAGTGTATCATCACGATGACCTTTGCATGCACACCAAGTTTTGTAAAATTATAGGGGGGCACCGCCATTTATGAATTTGATATATTAATTTTATATATTTGCACACACACACACACAGACACAGACACACACACACAAAATCATTGAGCAAGTCTTACAAGAGTAGACCATGTTGTGTACAAGCAGTTGCAGGAGTAATGATGGAGAGAAATTGCTAAGCGCAATGTATTTTCTGAGGAGAAAAACATGCAGGAATGAGCGGTGGTCATATATATAGCAACGTTATGCAGTACATCTAGTTGGTATGATGTTGAAAAGATAACAAAATAAATTTTATTTTGGGTGAGGTGCCCCTTTAAGGTACTTTCCACTTACATTAATGGTAAATGAGATGAGAATTATAGCCTCCCAGCATGCAGAGCCAAATGTGACAGAAGGGGCCATCACTCCTCACGCCTACTAACAGGTGGTCAGTTGTGTGAAAGTGAATCTCCATAAAACGTGGGATCAGGTGGTCAGACTTATCTAACCGCGGCCAGGTACTCAGTGGTGGCCTGGTCCGTCCCTGATGGCACCTGTGCTATTGGCTGTCTGTGCTGCGGAATGACCTGCAGCTGGGCTCGCTGAGATGAAGTCCTGCTGCTGCCTGGAGTCTCAAGACGCAGTCAGCAAACCATGAGAGATGCCAAGAGTCGGAGCACAAGCACATCGTGGAATCACACTCAATGTGTTTCACTGCTGTGGCATCCCCCAAATGTAATGTCAAAATACTCACACGCTGCATACGTTGTTGTTTCAAGGTAGAGAATCTGATGACCTTTGTTTCAAGGTCTTTCTTGATGCTGTCTTGCTGTTTTCTCAATTTTCCTTAACTGTTTCGTTGTAAATATTTATCTTTACAAATACAAATTACTGTTTTTTTTTTTAATATACAACGAACCAAGCACTGATGGAATGTTAGAGATAGAGAATCACTGGTCTCAGCCGAGGTGCAATGTTACCCATGGTGAATAGCACATAAAATCTGATTGGATTGTTTTGTGTATGTCAGTTACTCGTCATATTGTGCATTAGGCTACGCTACACTACGACATTAAGCCATGAGCCCTATCTGTCTTCAAGGAAAGGGTAATCTTGCATGACAGCACATAGAATGTATCTCGCCCTTTCAGGTTGTGCCATAAAACGGTGCTTATATCTTCTGCATCACAGCTCCAAGGTCCTCCAACTAGCTTCCCTATTTTTATGGAGATTTTTGATTGCATGTCATGGCAAAGACAAGTTCAACATGACGGCAGAGGATCGTGCTACATTGCTTTGACTTTCACCTGGTTTCTCCTGACAGTTTCGAA
>NC_055975.1:16479500-16509500 GCF_018492685.1 Alosa sapidissima
AACATAGACACTATTTATGTATGGTTGTGACGGTGAGTCTCTCAGCAATGGTAATAATATTGGCAAATGTGTCTCTTTTGTCAAAATGTCTATCGACACAGTGACTCCTGCTGAAACGACTTTGGCAACTTCGCAGAGTAGGAAGAACTTAAGACCACTGCAGACATCTGGGTTGTAAATCAGTCAACAGAGATTTCAGGGTTAACTTACTGCTAAGAAAAGCATGGTGGTTGTGGTGTGGAGGTCGGGGTGGTAATTATAAGAGGTCATGAGAACATAATTTATTAACAGCAAAAGTAGATCTTATTTTTCCTTTTAATTTAAACATTTAATTTCTTGGCCATGTCTGAACTGATTTATATTACACTTGTTCCATCATGTTAATTCCCCATTTTGTATTTAAAGCACACATATACAGCAGTTCACTGCATTTTGAGATTTCATCCTCATTTTATATGGGCAAATATAGGGCAGAGCTAACACCCTTTTCCAAACAGGTGGATGGAAACCCCACAAACAATTTTACAGCACAGTGTCATGTTATAGCCAAAGGACACCATTTAGCATGCTAAAAAAACTTGTATCAGTACAAACTGTGCTGGTGTTTACATGCCTTTAGGCAGCTTAATTTTACACTAGAACATCTTACTTATTGTTGTACTTTATGGTGGACAACATTGGGCTTGTGTGTTCTAGTTTAAGTCCAATGAGATTGAGGCTTCTGACAACAACATTGTTACAACATTCCATTCCAACTACAGCTTGTCTGAGAGACAGGATATCCCTTTGGATCTTATTAGTATCACCAGTTCTTCATTGTTTCGTCTGTGTCCATTCTGTCCGTCTACTTTCTACTATTTTTTGTATTTCCTGCTTGTGCTGCCTGCTGCAAGGTTCAAGTGAGCATCACTTCACTGCAAAGAAGCAATAACAGAAAAAGCCAGATTCACCCCACCCCACCCCTACTCTGGGATGTTCTCTTTTGTTAGAAAGATCTTCAAATGGGGCCGGGGCAGTTAGTCTGAACACCATGGTTTAATCCAGACTCAAAAGCCGGAGGCCCTGGGGCTACACATGTAGACAAGGGCACAGCTAATGAGAAAAGCTCCTCACCGTAATTTTGGAGAAGGATTATGGCTGACCCCCAACTCGCCTATCCTGGTTGCAGACTAAAATGGGCAAGAGGGAAACAGAGAGAGAGTGAGAGAGAGAGAGAGAGAGAGAGAGAGAGAGAGAGAGAGAGGTACCGTGGTAACAATTGCATTACATACAACTCTCCTCTCCTTGACAAATAGAGCTTTGCCGAGGAAGAAGGCACGAAGCTAATGAAATACAATTGCTATGCGGCTGGTGATGTCTTCAAGCTATTTCTTCCTAAATTGAGAATAAAACTGGGAATGCTTCAGTGAGGAAACACAAGTTGATGAAACGTGTGCTCTTTTATGCACTGCAACAAACTGTTAACATTTGCTTTTATACACAAAATCTGATAAGTCTCTTTAATATTTTGAAGTCCTAGCAGTCTCAGATAGGAGATGTTTACTATTTATTTCTCTGTTTACCCTCACTTTCCATATTCATTGGCTGTTTACTTCCTCTCATTTGCCTATCGATTGTTTGATGGTAATTGTGTATGGTCCTCTGTCACATCTTGGACAGACCATATTTAATGTAATATTCCTTATCAGAGTGACTGAAAATTCCTTGAACGTTACAAAGTGGGCAAAGGGGCATTTATGGTTCTTGCCGCATTAAAAGGAATTTAATCAATATGTGTAATTACAATAAATTATTTGGGGACATGTAATCCAAATTTTATTTGGTTAAGTTGAGAGCTGACAATGTTGTCTGTCATCCATTGGAGGACATATTCTGAGATGTTACTTGATTGGCGGCATGTCAACAAACCCTGTTTGTTTTGTTTTCTGTGGCCAAGGCACTGCAGGGAACTGAAGGATGAATGTGTTGATTAAAAACAGAATTCTATACGTTCACTTCTTGTCCTCATCTTGACAGTCACATTGCTGTTGTGTGCACATAAACACATCAAAGGGTATGAGAAAGTTAGAGATGAATTAAAAGCTTTACTTTTGACCTCTCACAAGTCTGTCTATGTGAGGCGGAAAATGTAAATAAGGCAGCCATAAAAATACAGAATACAGAAAAACAGAATATAGCCGTGTCTATAGATATATCATATGATAAACTACACATGAAGGTTATGTTCAGATTCAATCCGAAAGAATCACAATAACATACTGTATGGAGTACAGAGAGATGTCTGGAAAGTTAAAAATAAGGTTTGAAGATCTGAGTGATAGAAGTGCATTGGAGATTCACATCAAAAAGTAAATGACCTTGAAAAGTCAGATAAGTCATTAAAGATCGGAATGCCTAGAAGTGCAATGGACTAAGGTATGAGCTACACCAGGCGCGTAACTGAAGCGTTCCGTTCGCGACACGTACTGTAATATCCATTTTAGACGAATGGTCTATTTTTTTCGAACATACGCCCCACTGTCACGTCTGGTGTAGCTACTTCTATTGATTATAAAGCTTAAAAAATATAAAGATGAAAAAATATGGAAGCTAATTGTTGCAGCAGACGCAACGCGAACGGAACGCTTCAGTTACGCGCCTGGTGTAGCTCAGCCCTAAGGGTGGAAGCACAACCACCATAAGAAGAGAAGAAAACAGAAGGAAATAGAGTTGGCTGAATAGAATGTAATAGAGCATATTTGTATGCAACTGATG
This sequence comes from Alosa sapidissima, assembly GCF_018492685.1. Classification (NCBI taxonomy): domain Eukaryota; kingdom Metazoa; phylum Chordata; class Actinopteri; order Clupeiformes; family Clupeidae; genus Alosa; species Alosa sapidissima. Next base: position 16,482,255 of record NC_055975.1, read on the forward strand.
TGAATGTCTGGCCTGCAGCTCACAGAGGGATGATACCTCATATTACATTTTATTCTGCCAGCAAGGTCAGTTGAACCCATCAAAGGTGAAATATAACAAGACCAAAGTTCACCAGACAGCTGATCTGTTTTTTTGTAAATGGCAGGGGACCTTTACTTAAAATTCTTGTACTTCATCAAGTGCTTTCTAATACTGAAAGGAAGACTCAGAACAGTCAATTCACCGTATGCCAGACGACTGACCTTTGCGGCCACATTATCTTTTATTGTAGTATTTTCCACCCTCCCCTCTCCACTCCATACCCTCTCTCTAACGTTAAGGCTTTATATCCAGACACACTGAGAGCACCATTACCCTACGTGTGCATTCTGGACGGCGCTTTTGACGCCCCTTCGAGCCAGCCTGTCCAATTAAGGACGAAATATTTATTTGGACTCATTGTTGGTCATGATTACCCAGGGTGATTTTCGGAGATCCAGCTAATATATCTTCAACAGATTCATGAGTATGAACAGCACCAGCACGTCAGGGATTTAATATCCTTGTTTATTTGTATTCAGACAACGACCACCGTGGTTCTCCAGTGCAATTCCGAATGTCTCCAGCTAAAATCCTCTCCCTAGACCGCATTTATGAAAGTTACTCAAGCAATAAATGGAAATCGTTTGTGCTGATGATGTTGCTGGTCATCGTTGTCTAACCATGCTCATGAGGGTTTATGCCGTTGAGGCATTTCAAAAGTGTACCAAAAACAATCTCAAGAAATCATACTTCAGCTTAGTGTCATTTTTATTTTTCAAAACTTTTGGAAGGGGGAAAAAACAGCAACAGGTTTCACAATGCAAAAGATCTGTTTTCTCTCTCTCACTTCCCTCTTTGTGGTGAACAGTGGAGGTCACACAACTCACTCACAGCAAGATCAAACTTCTCAGCCCCTTCAAATGTCTCACCCTATCTTTCCAGGAGCAGAGGAGCTGTGCGAAAATCTCTAATCTGATTGGTCTTTTGTTCCCGAGCTTAAACCCCACGTACGCCTTGACGTCCCCCTGAAGAGTGTGGAGAAGAGCGGGACGGGACGAGAACTGAGGAAATGGCCAGTCCTCTCTTCTGGCATCATCTCCTCATTAGCAAAGCAAATTATTGAAGCCGTTTCCTCCTCCTAATCAAATAATTGGTTGGAGGAGATAACGGTATCCTCTGAAGGATGTTCATAGTTAGAAGGAGCGTCCGCTGGGACAAGGTGATGGAGATGGTAAAAGGGGTGGAGTGGTGGTGGAGGGGGGGGGGGGGGTTGTGGAGATGGAGCTGAAGTTTGCTGTCCTATAACAACCGCTCATAAAAGCTGTCATTACTTCTATTCTCCTTACCTAAGACACACACACACACACACACACACACACATGAACACACACATACACACACACACACAGGAACACACACACACACATGAACACACACACACACATGAACACACACATACACACACACACACACACACACACACACACACACACACACACACACACTCGCCAACATAAGTGCGACAGCAGCTCTGTCACCCTGCCTTCAGCTCTCCCAGCCTCCTCGCCAAATGAAAAAAGGGCCTGGGACAGTTGCCAGGCTTGTGACAGGTTCTTATGGGAGAATGGGTAATTGGTAGGTGCTTGGTATAAAAAAAGAGGAAATAGACTGAAAATTAAGAGAAAGAAAAATGTGATTTTTGGTGTGAGTGATATTTGCAGCCATGGAAAACTGTGACTTAGGGACATTTCGTCGCTTGCTGAGGAGGAGTTCAGGGCTTTGGGACTCTGTTCTGATGGAGACAGACAGACAGCTTGTCAGCCTCATTTTCTCAGCCTGACTCTTACAGTCCCTTGGAATGCTAAACAGAATCCTGGGATCATACGTGTCTAGTGGACGCCTGACACATAATAAGACAGCAGCACATTACAATGCCAACAGGCAGCTGCTAATTACATGGGTTAAGAGGAGATTGGCATACTGCACTGGTAGAAGTTGTAGGTGTGTGTGTGTGTGTGTGTGTGTGTGTGTGTGTGTGTGTGTGTGTGTTCATGTGTGTGTGTGTGTGTTCATGTGTGTGTGTGTGTTCCTGTGTGTGTGTGTGTGTGTGTGGTGTGTGTGTGTGTGTTACAGACCTGGTGGGAATCCTACACTCTTTTCAGTGTCGCCTCTCTCGAACAAAGCTCCCTGTCCGGATGTCACAGGGTGTCTTGGCAGTCACGGAGTGTGGCAGAGCAAGTAATTAGAGAAAAGCCTGCCATCCGAGCAATGCAAGCATGCATATGAACACGCACACACACACACACACACACACACACACACACAGACACAGACACAGACAGACACACACACACACACACACACACACACTCACACACACACACACCATCCTTTCTGATGCTGGTGCACAGAGTCGAACTGTGAAACACAGGCGAGCCCTGAAAATCTTGTCTGAATGTGATTATCATGGCAATTATTATAATTTAGCTGTGAGATGAAAGAGGAGATTTTTGAATGTCACAGTAATTATGTGACTGCCAAAAATGTTTTTCCAATAAATGTAGCTCGACATCCTACCACAGGTGCATTGTTTTGGCTAAATTATGTACTTTCTCTTAAACAATGTTCCACAGTGTGTACATACTGCTGCTACAGTCAGGAGGACAATTGAATATTCTCAATGCTCAGCTCATTTAAGAAAACCTTCAGTTTAAACTATATGATACACAAACTATATACATGGTGTAAGCTCTATGATGCCTCATAAGACAGAATTTTACTCTCCATTTTTCTTTGGATTTATTTAAGACTTTGGGGTTACACTCATATCAATTCGGTTACATCATCCAGAATCCAAAAAGTGTGCTACACTTTAACATCTGTCAACATGAGCTCTCTCTCTCTCTATATATATATCTATCTTTCTCTCTGTCTGTGTCTGTCTGTCTGTGTGTGTGTATGTATGTATGTGTGTGTGTGTGTGTGTGTGCATGTTTGAGGACTGTACTCATCTTGCTTGAGGAGAGTTTCGCTTCCTGCTGACTTGCACTAGTGTCCCCCGTGCAACACCACCCAGAGAGGTTATGATCTCGACCAGGCAGTGAGCAGGTGTAGATGGTGGGCATCCATGTTTGCACTGTGTAGGAAGTCTGACACCACTCACTGGGCCAGCATGTGGAACACTTGTCAGCTCGCTGTTCACCAGCAGAGATCCCTTCCAGAATGGACACAATGTCTGTGGAATGGACACACAAGTAATGACCTTGTGTGAATACATGTCATCACTTGGTATGGTGGAGCTAGACATGGTGGATCAGTCAGTGCTGCTATGGGCTTGTGGCAATTCCACACGCTAACTCATATTCACACACACACACACACACACACACACACACACACACACACACACACACACACACACACACACACACACACTGTGTGTGCTCCAAGAACACATGGCAATAAAAAACGCTAATTCAAACCCATATGTTTTGAGGCTGCTGACTGTTTGAGGTACGCAGAGGGCTCATCAGTTGTTGTCGTAATTGCTGAAGTAAAAAAATTGCAGAGCTTACCTAGCCTGGGTGTTCCTATGCTGCTTTGCGCGCGATTTGATTCACGCTGCTAAGGCAGCCTGGAGACCATGGAGCAAATTTTCGCCTGAGATAGGGAACCAATCACAGAACAGGTTGGAAAGCAAGACGATGATGAGCTATGCACAGACACATTTGATAGACATCCGTGGCACCCAATAAACGGATCTGGGCATTTTTTTCAAATACGAGAAAATGAACGTTTGGTTCCCAGACCACATCTCGTTGAGCCAGCTAGCCAGGCTAGAGCTTACCAGATCCAAGAAAGCATATGTTTGCATTATCCTCTTGTCCTTCGCTTTCTCAACCCAAACACGTCTGTCAATTTTGCAGTCCTGCATGCAGATACATTTTCAGTTTCGGTGAGATATTCCAAAAGGCCTTTGCTGTTCCTTACACTGGGGGTATACTGTTCAGCTTTGGAGATTTCCCCACCTGCCTATAGTCAGTGTGTCACAACAGCACTTAGGTGTCAGCAGCCATGCAGGCGTGTTTGGGAGGAGGAACAGGGCCTTGAAGGGAAGGACAGACTTTGTTCTTTGGGGGACGGGGGCGGGGCACAATTCCTCACTCTGCCCATAATGTCGTTTTGTCTCTCCTAGTGTCTTGGTAGTTTAAAACATGTGTCTGGTGCATGTGTTTATATGGGGTCAGCTGATGTCAGTGACAACTTTGGGAAATGAACTGTGTCAGGACTTGGCTCTGCATTGGAACAAGGAAAAAGGTTGTTGCTAAGGTGAATGTGGTCATTACATTGGCAGTCTTGCTCACAACCCACTGGTGTCTGAAATCGTGACTGGTTTGTGAGACCCACAATTTTCTCCGCATTTTGGGGCGGCCCTTTGTACCCTCTGATGTGAATGAATGCCAATCACACATCTATGGAAGACCGCAAGCTACTATGCAGAGCTGGACCAGGGCTGAATGAACCATTACATGAAACCATTTCTTTGATGGAGGCCAGACACCATATTTTTCTCTCTTTTGTGAAAGGGATGAAGGTTTCTTCTGAGTGTGATGCATAAGAAATTGGATGCTATCATATGTTCCTTTTGCTCAATTACACAATTCTACCTTGCTGATTTTGTTGTGGATGGATGGTTGTGAAGTGTTGGAATATCTCATGAATTCTTTGTAGTTTGGGTTCCAGGTTTCTGTTGGCACACCATGGAGTGACATACCATATGATACAGCAAAAATGTACAATTTTCTAGAGATTAAGGTTAAGGTGCAATAGTAATAAGCAGCAGTAAATGATGCTTTTCATGCAGTCGTTTCATTATGGAGAGCAATTAAATCTATGGGCATTTACTTTGTTCAATGACCCTTACAAATCTTGGTCCTTAAAGATAATTTGTAAATTACCACGGAGCTCTAAAATGAAATTCAAATATCCAATTGATGAAAATAGAAATCTGCCTTACATTTCCTCTCTGAAACCAACCAGATTGAATTTGGAGAACTTAGACCCAATCAGAATCTATTCCTCTGTGATACCATTCCTCATCTAAAATGTGGTTGTATGACTGGCAAGTTCATGCAGTGATCTAGTATGTGATTACAATGAAAATTCTGGGATTCTTGATTACTATACCTGTCCTGTACCTACATGTAAATATCAACAGGGTGCACTTTAAATACAAAACAAATTAAGCTAATTGGATAGACATAGAGCTGTAGCTGAGCTTAGTCAAAGACCTCCTCTGCAAATGAATACACATTAATTGATGAGTTGTTAGCCTGGATCTGTTGATTATTAGCTGAACTCATATGAGGTATGTGAAACTGGTCTGTGGAACTGATAAAAAATGGTTGGTGCCATAGTCCAGACTACCAGAGCCCCAAAGTGGAGCCTACATCTGTTCAAGGCTCTAACTCCCTCTGGTGGATTTTAGAATTGAAAATCCTGCTTTTTTAACAACCATTGGCCTAGGCCTAGCAGTGATACAGCTGGTAATAATGTTAAATGTGCATGAATGCCGGTGTGGTGTACAGTATGTGTCATTTTCATTTGCCGGTGTGGTGTATGTGTCATCTACAAATTTCTTCACATCTTCAAACCATAAACAACACAGGAGGGTGCAGTGCAGTATATGAAATAGAGTAGGCCTATGTGAAGAGGATAGAGAGAGAGAGAGAGAGAGAGAGAGAGAGAGAGAGAGAGTTACTGGATGTAGGATATTGGTGAGTGGAGAGCTGTGATGTCTACTGATTGCAGGGAGAATAAGAGAAAAGGGAGAGAGAGAGAGAGAGATTGAGAGAGAGAGAAAGAGAGAGAGAGACTTGCCTAGTAGTGGATCCAGAGAGGAGGTTAGTGATGACATGCTGCGGCTCTAGGAATAGGGAATAGGACTGGCATAAGAAAAGAGCCGATTGTAATCAGAAAGATGAACGGGGACTTTTAGTGCAATCAGGTCAAGGCAGGTTATGTTCAACTACTGGATGGCGAATTGGAAAGGCTAAGAGTGTATAGGGCCCCGTTTAAAGAAGAACAATTTAAGAAAAGACAATTCCTATAAGAAAGTTCTTGTAGGATACGATAACAGACACAAAAAGGGAGGGCAACAAAGTAGCGATTGAAATCACACTGACTAAAAGCTAAAAACTAAAATTCTGCCTCAGGATATAGCTTTTTCCGAGGGGAAATACTGAGTGTTCCATTCACTGTCACTTGTCTCTCAGGGCTGAGCCTCTATTGTCCATTCTGCTTATTCAGCTTCAGCTATTAGGACAGCTGTTACTGAAACCACCTCTGTGGTTTGCAATTAATGATTTCCAAGATGATAACACTGAAATAAGATAAACGATCAGAAAAGCACAAGTTGCAGTTTGCAAACTTAAAACAATGCAGTTCCAGGAGTCTTCTGCATATTGATAGCGGCTCCCTGATGCCTGCAAATTAGATAAAACCGAGACTTCGAATCGCATGTGTGCATCTGAGTATAGCACGCACAGGACGGAGAGAGAGAGAGAGAGGATCACCATACCTCACTGGAAGAACTCAAGTTTGTGATGTTGAGGGGACCATATCAGATCCTCTGGATATTTGTGAGGTACCCCAAGGTTCCATCCTGGGCCCCCTTTTATTTTTAGTTTATATCAATGAAATGCCAGCTGCAGTGAAATGTAAGCTGCTTTTATATGCTGACGGCTCTGCATTACTGGTCTCTAGGAGTGATATCAATGAGATTGAGAAGACTAGGTAAGGAATTACTGTAGATAGTGTTAGCAAGTGGCTTATAGACAACAGGCTTTTAATACATCTGGGTAAAGTTGAGTCCATTTTATTTGGAACAAAAAGGAAGTTGTCTAGAACAAATGCACTAAAGGTCACATGTAATGGGCTAATGGCACTGAAACAGTGTCTCAGAAAAGTGTCACATACCTGGGGTTGACATAGAGCAGTCATTAACCTGACTGACAAAATATGATCCAATTGTGCCGGTAAATTGGAATTATATTGGAACTATATCGCAGGACAAGGCATCTAGATTTTTCTATCAAGAAATTACTGGTTGTATCAGTACAACTTAATAACACAGTCAAACAGTTAAACAGTTAAACTTAAAAACAGACTGCAAGTGATGCAAAATAATGTAATCCGCTACCTGTTAAATGCATCTTTTTAATTAGAGTAGATTGATTATTTTGCACGATCGGTGATTTTCTGATTTTAGAATGCTCCTAAACCTTGAATGATTTATGTTAAATGTTATTGTCTTTGTCCTGCAATAGGTCTTATGTCATGTGTTAAATGTCACCAAGGACCATGTTGGAAATAAGTGTTTACACTTTAACATGTTATCCTTTGGATTATGTTGCCTGTCAAATCCAAAATGAATCAAATGAAAAGAGGTGGTGCGTGTGTGCCTGTTCAGCATCCTGATTGTCCTGTTTCGCTAAATCAACCAATCAGTTTTTAGTGGTGGGCTTTTATCTCTTTTCTCCCGAATTAAATGAATCAGTTCAGTGTATCTAGGAACAGAGTGTCATGGCAGAGACAGAGAGCCACAAAAAAGGAACATTTAAGTCCTATTTCAAATCAGACTACACGAAAGTGTGCTACCCTTGTCTCATAAGAGTAAAAAATAAGTCTTGCATGCAGCACTGTTTGTAACAGTGACTTTAGCATGGAGGGTTAAATGATTGCAAAAGACATGTCGAGGTTAACAAGCATATTATTCAGGCCTATAGTAGATGGCTATAGTTGCCAAGGCTACATGAAAAGACCAAACTACCAGAACCTACATATTTTTTTATCACAATTTCTATCTATAGGTATTCCTTATTTGGTGTACTGACTAGAGACAATTAATTAACAAACATAGGCTATTCATCTATATTCAGTGTATACTGTAAGTAACCTAGGCTAAAGTAAAGTTGTTTCCCCTTTTTTTGGACTAATACTGACATCTATTGGCTAAATGAGGCTTAAAGGCAGTTGGCCCACAGCATTTGCCTGAAGGCTTCCTTTGCCAGAAGAAGGCTGGAAGGAGCAGCTGCCACATTTGCATCAGCTGGGAGAACAGGCCTAGATTTGGTCTGTTTGAGGACTGTTTTGCCTGGGATAGTCATGAATAGGCATCTAAACATATGTTTCCTTATACCTAATCATATAGCCTAACTGAACACTGTATGTTACATAATAGCCTATAGTAGCCTACATAACATAACCTGTGCAGGGAGAACAGACATAGGCTAATATGCAGCTATAAAGCTGGAAGCTTGGGTTACAGAAGGCTTGGCCCACCTTCAGGGAACTACAGGTATGATGCATTTGGACACTTTAGTTAATCGTTGCTACTTGCAAAATCCACCATGCAATTTTGAATTAGCATGTCCTTATAGCCTTGTTTGAGCTTTAGTTAGGCTATTGGTTGCATTATAGAGCTGGGTAGGTCTATAAGATGATCAACCTTCTTTTTCCCCAAACCGACATTTTCCCCAGAATGAATGGTTTACTTTAACATTTTACCTGTATTTGTTTATTTGGACATTGATTAGAGGACAATGACACAGTAGTTTTCCATTTTCAGTCTTCTCTCTGTGCGCGTTTGTGTCAGCGCGCTCCTCTACCATCGTCTTGCCATACGCCTCCCCTTGCTTCCACGCGCAAAAGTTAGCAATGCGCGTGCTCAGATGAGAATGGCGGCTCTTTTGGAATCGCTGGTGCTGGGGAAAGTACGGGCCGATAAGGCCCTACTTTGGCTTAGATACAAGCAGGTAAGTGTATGATTAAACTTTATATGAAATATCGAATATCATCTGTTCTGAATGATTTGAAACGAAGCATAGATGTAGATTGTCGAAGTAAGACGTGTCATGTGTCAAGACTGAAACTTAGCACGAACAAGCTCAACGGTCCCGTATGATGATTCAAGGAGGTGGCTAGCTGGCTGTCGCTAACTTGTCAACAGTAACATTATAGGTCGTTTATTGTCCACTGCAGGCGAACACATCGTATTTCTTCGTATTCCTGTTTGTTCATCTTCTGTAATTGCATGGATACCTACAATATTGCCTTGTCATGCTACGTGGAGCAATATGAGCTGTTGAAGCATTAACGTTAGCGATATTTACCAAATTAGCAGATGTACAGTTAGCGAGTTAACAATCGCTTGCCAGACTGATTTTGGCAGCAAGTAACCTAGAGATTGTCTTTATTGTGTCAGTTATTCTGGCGTTACTGTTTTAACATCAGCTTTAAGGCAGCAAACGCCTTACGTGAAAACAGTCGTGCAGCCTACAACATAACCCTGATTGCTGTTCTACTTGAAATTGTCAGCTAGCTGCATGGGCTTTGCAGTTATTGTGTAAATGACACGTATCTTAGACTAAATTTAGCTAAATTTAGGGCATTTCAGAATTTACTAGGCGCAGATAAGTTGATGATTTCAACCTCTTCTGTAAGTCATAACGGGAATGAATCAATGGCATTAATTAAATGTTTGTGAACCCTGCCATAAATGTATCCCCTTCCCACAGTTTATATAGTCTTGCTTACTATATTTCCCAGATAAATATAATATAAAAATATAATTTGTTGGACAGCAAAGGATGATTCTCTGGTGCTTTGGAAATCTCATAATATAACTAAGAATGAAATTGTCTCCGCAGAGCTCCAAAGACCAGCCATCATGTGAACCATTACTGCAGGTGCAGCGGCAGGAGTTTGTGTCTTTCCTGCTGAACTTCTTAAGAGATCAGAGCAGCCACACCCTCACCCATGGCCCCGCCACACCTGCCAAGACCCCCGTCAGCTCACGGTCAGCCACTCGCTCTGCGCGTCCGCCCAGTGAGCGCAGCAGGGGTGGCCGCTCCGCTGGGGGTGGCACCGGTCCCCGCAGCACCAGTCGCGTCCAGCTCTTCTCACCCGCCCCATCAGTGTCACCGCTGGGGGGTAGCCAGTGGGAAGGCTCAGCGGCTGGGGCCACCACCCAGAGTGGAGGCGAGGTCAGTGGGGTGAGCGGCATCAGCAGCCCTTCCTTCAGCTCGGTGTGGAGCCCTGCGCCACGGGCTCCGCAGTCGGACCGCCGCTCAGCTCATCGCTCCAGCCTGGGAGACTTCATGACTGTATCGCCACCTGAGATGCACCCACAGCACAGCCCCTCCGCGGCAGCAGGGCAGCAGCAGCAGCAGCATCACCGTGGGCGAAGGCGCAGTGGGGGGTCTGGAGGTGGGGGCAGGGGGGGAGGCGGCCGCTGTTTCCAGCAGGAGGACCCCTCGGCGTCCTGGGAGAGGGGCGCTAGGAGAGGGAGGGGAGGTAGAGCTAGTGAGACAGTGTCACCTCCCACGCAAGTGACGCTCAACTTCAACAACTTAGAGGATTTCCCTCCGATGGGGGCATCCCAGCATGCATCACCAATGTGAGTATTTTGCGTCAGAACATCAACATTCATCCACATGTGTGTACATCTCATAATCTTAACATTTTATATGGATAGCAAATGTGTAATTAGATAAGCATACTTAATGCACAACTGAGCAGTCTGATACTCAGGTCAGTGTTGTTTATCTTCAGCTTGACCAAACCTTCCCGGCGCATCAACCCTACTCCGGTGAGCGTGGAGCGGCCTCACTCACGACCCAAGAGCTGTTTCACCTCCACGCCGCTCAGCAAGCCCTGCAGCCCCCCCACCATCCCAGAGGTGGGCAGTGTGCCGAGCCTGCAGGAGGAGAGAGAGATGCTGAGGAGAGAGAAGTAGGTTGGATGGGATGGATTGAGGGATATGTGTAAATGGATGAATGGGTGTGTAATTGGGTTTATACGAGTAGAGTTTCTGTGAGCGATCTCCCATGTGTCGGACAGGAGTGCTGTTATGAGTTAGGTGAAGTGTGAGTCTTTATCATGCCAGGTTATGATAAAGCACTGCACAGAGAAGCAGATACGTGGTGCAGGTTTTATATAACTGAGGTCAGTAAATACAATTCAGTTGGTTTGGATTGATGACTAGACTAGTTGTTGGTTTGTTTGTAAGTTGACACTTGTTTGGACTGTGTTGCTAAGTTGTCGTCCATCTTGGGGTGGTTTTCTGGAGATATGTCCTCTGTCTTTCTGTCTAATGACCCTGGGTAATTGGGTCCCATTTTCTCCATCATCCAACCCCCAATCTTCTCGGTTACCCACCCTCTCCTCCAGGTCTAAACTCCAGCAGCAGACATGCTCACCCCTGAAGCCTATGCCAGAACCCTGTACACCTACCAAACAGGTGCGCATGGACTCCACCATAGCACAGGACCCCCAGGCACCCAGCCCTGACCCTTCCAAAGTCACTCTGACCACTGAGCTGGACCTGTTCACTGAACTCTACTGCACATGCATTTCAGGTCAGTGGCCTACAGGGGGTGCTACGGACACCTAAGGTTTACCTAAATCTGGGTTGTGGTGAATTTTACTAAGTATGTTGTTATGAAGCATGTTGTGGTATACTTGATGTTCATTTGTGAGTGGTTTTGTAGTTTTCTTAATGTGAGTGTTTTAACATTTTAACCATTAAGCTCCGTTCACATATGTTTTTGGTTGCTTGCCTCAATAGTCTCTTGTTACTTGTAGTCTGAATGGGACTTTACCGGTTAAGATGCATGTTTTTTGTGCTCGTCACTATAGAGAACCTTGTGCCTAATGTGTTCCTGGAGCTGTTCTTCGTGCTACAGTTGCTGACGTGTCGCAGCCCTCCGGCTCCAGAAGCGGACAGGGACAGTCTTTGTAGCAGTGGTCAAGGTGAGACAGGCTCAAGTCTCAAGTGCTCATCCGTGGATGTAGTTATTTCTGCAAGAATTATTTTTTTTCAACGTGACTGTTTTTTATGGGATGTATTCTAAAAGAATGGTTTGAAGAATTACTGTCCTCTGACTATTTTTTTTTTTTAATTATTTAGTTAAGTGTTCTAGTCCAGTTTATTTCCAGTTCCAGACTTTGTGTGAGTGAAATTCTGTTTTGTATTGAATTTCATTGCAGACGTGCTGGAGAGGGGCTACTTCAGAGATGTCCACAACTGTGTGTATTTTGCTGTCAAAGTTCTAGAAACTCAGTTTGAGTGAGTACTAACGGTTATGCATCCTGTATCCATATTATAAAGCCTGCCATGGCCTGTGGTTTTATTAAGCAGAAATAAACACGCTTAGACCAAGTTGTTTAGACATGGAACGGTCTGTCATGATCCCATCCCTGTTGCCCAGGTTGGTGTCTCACCTGGACAAGGGCACTCTGCGTCTGCTGTCGGAGAATGAGAGGGTGGGCTTGTTCGCTCCTGCACTGAGAGATCGGCTGGCCCTTGCACAGGACAACAGCACAGCCAAGGTAAACAAGAACGGCACTAAAACTCAATCAGACCTGACAAGACCGGATTCTGGGCAAATGGAACAACACGCAAAGCCTAAGTCAGAGGCCACATGCCATGAATGGTGTCTGAAAAGTGAAGACATACAGTACAGTATGTTAGTGTTGAAATGATCAGGGTGGAACTTTTTTTATTTTGCATCTTGGCTAGTGGTGCAACGGACCATTCCCCACGGTTCAGAGCGCAGATGAACTGCAGATTGGTGCAAAGTTTGAAAATAGTAATTAATAATTCATTAATAATAATGCCGTGAAAAATGTCAATGTGAAAGGTCTGTGTGGTCATGGATGCTCACTTTTTATTATCCATAAGAATCCAGTAATTCACAAACTAAGGAACTGGCTTGCCATAATGCATATTTAGAAGAAACTTCATTTTAGAAGCTTTCTTCACCAAAAAATTGATCCATGACTTAAAAACTTTTATCTGGTCCGAACCGTGAGTTTTATGACTCCGTTGCACCCCTAATCTTTCATACTAGGCCTTCACATACCGTATTGGTGGTCAGATTGTCACACTGGAATTGACCCATGTATGCCTCCAGGTCTCCCCCTCTCTGCCCGCCTTCATCCACTCGGTGCCATTCCAGCCGGCCACAGACAACCGCTCCAACTTCAGCTGTGACAAAGCCTTTCACATATTCAAGAAACAAAGGTGAGCTAGAGAGAAATCTGGACTAGGTTTAACACTTGATGGCTGTAAACTAAACTAGTCATTTTCAGAAGTCAGAAAGGCAATGTTTTTATTTTTAAGCATCATCAAAAATCAATTTGTATGTTAGCATGGCCTAGTGGTGTCTTATTTTTAGTTGGTTTTCTGCAATGAAGGCACTCCATAAACTAAATGACTTATACAACTGATTACATTGTTGCCCAGGGATATCTTTTATGAGCTGCTGAGAGACTGGGAGGATTTCCATAAGGAGCCTGGCTGGGAGTTTGAGGCAGCTCTGGGCAGCAGAGTCCGGTGAGTGACTTGACACTTTTGCTATGTAATCTATTTGCCTTGTGGAGTTGGTAACCAGCTCCCTGACCTGTGATTTGTCCTTTCAGGATGATGGTCAGTCAGCTGACGGCTGCAGGGAATCATGCTCACTTCGCTCGGCTGTTCCAGAAGCAGCTAGTCCAGGTGAGCATTGGAGGACGGGGCTTGTTTCCATGACGCATACCGGTTCTTTTTCCCTCACCCTCTTTTTCCTCTCTCTCTTTCTCTTTCTTTCTCTATCTCTCTCCATCTCCACCCTCTCCCTCTCTCTATTTCACTCACTATTTCTTTCTTTCTTTCTCTCTCTCTCTTTCTATCCTTCGCTCCAGGCAAGAAAGCCAAATGACTGAAATTACCACACAAATTAACTTCCATTACAGTGACTCTGAATAGTTTTCTGAATTCCTTTACTCGACTTTGTCTTTTACAAGTAATCTGTGTTTTAAATGAACATTCCTACAATTTGACAGTTTGTCATTTGTTTGTTTGTCATATATCCTGCCATATATCACGGGTTTCCACTTAAAATGAACTCACTTCACAAGTGTGCAACTTTCAAACTCTCAAAGACGCTTTCACTGCCCCTTTGCTCTCCATATACCCTCTTCTGTCCTCCTCTCCCAGATGTGTAAAGAGCCGGGGGTGCGAGGCTCCTTTGGCGAGGCCCCTGACGCAGACGTGCTGAGCATCCTGGGAGCAGACGGCCTGAGCCGGCTGAAGCGTCTACAGGAGCGCCTGATCCAGCCGCAGGGCTTCATGGGTCCCTGCCCCCCGCCCTCCTTCCCAGGGTACCAGGAGTTCTTCAGAGACTTCCTACAGACGGCCAGCTGGTGAGTGTGGTGAAAGTGCTCCTCCATAAATAGCTGTAACCTTGAGCTGCAGGAGTCTGCAGCTGATTTGTCCTGGAGATAACGTAGCTCGGGTCCAGCAGCCTAGTAGACTTCCGCTCACCCTGCTCGATATGGAACATTAACATAATGGATCATTTCATCTCATTCAAGTGTAAGAATAATACAAGGGTCTGTTAGTGATTCTTTGACCTTCCCTGAAGTTGTTAATGCAAAATCTGGGATAACAAAATACAAAATTACATTATGCAAATCTGGAATTATATCACACAGTTATATCAGACAAGTTTGAGCAGCACGTTTGGATGGTAGGGGCTTCAGTGTGGTTTTGCTGTGTGCAGTTGCCAGCTGAACCAGCACCTGAAGGACAGCATGTGCCAGGAACTGCTGCTTCTGGACGAGGTGTCCATCCTCGGGTCGCCAGCAGGTGGCAGTGGTGGTGAAGAGGAAGGAGACGGGGACATGGACCAACAGGTCCGTCTAGTGGAAGGCCTATCAATGTCTACACAGTATATGTGTTTATTCAAGGTTCTCCTGGTACTTTGCCTCATCAGCCTCTGCTTAATATTTTTCTCTCTCTCCTTCCTCCTCTCTCTCTCTCTCTCAGGATGAGAAACAGAGGTTCTCCTCAGTGCTTCTTGTAGCACGTTTGCTGGCTAAGTTCCTGGGATTCATCTCCTTCCTGCCTTACCACACGTCTGATCCTCCATCCAAAGAGATCCAGCAGGCAGCCATTGCACTGCGTAGCAAGGTGTGTGTGTGTCTGTGTGTGTGTGTTTTGATCATCGTTTGTGGCGTTAAGAGGTTTGTGATCCACTGTGTCAGACAGATTTGAAATGTTTTCATGTCCTGAAGAGGTGTTTCGGGTCCATGTGACCTGACGAGTTTGTAACTTGTTTTTTGACGATCGCGTGCTGCTCTGCCATCAGAGCTCTCCAGTGTTGGACGTCTGTGCAGTGTTGCGCAGTTGTGTGCGCAGACGCAGGCTGGTGCTGACCGTGCCCTGGCTGGTGGAGTTCCTGTCCATGATGGACTACACCGGACCCTACCTGCCCTGCTTCAGAGCTGCGTTAGGCTTACTGCTGCACCTCTACAGGTAGAGAAACACACACACACACACACACACACACACACTCATTCTCTCTCTCTCAAGACTCAACTCATTAACAGCTGACAACAGCTAGGTAAGTTTACTGAGCACATTATGTATGTGTTTGTGTGTGACAGGCGAGTGCTGCTGGGCAGAGGAGCTGAGATGTGTTACCTGAATCAGCTGCTACTGGTTGCAGTCCTGGGCTGGCTCTTCCAGGTGAGTCAACATAGGCCCATATTCACTCATATTGTCATCATTGTTATCAAATGTAAATAGTATTGTGCTTTCATAGAAGGCATATTCCCATATCATGGCTATAGACAGCTCCTAATGTAATATGCACAAGCAGTTGGCCTGTTTATTTCCCTTCTACCCCTCCCACTGTTTCAGATCCCTGTGTTTCCAGAGGACCTCGTATTCAGTGAGGAGCTGGACTTCAATGAAGAGACCTTGGTTGGTTCCCAGGGCCTGGTGAGTACCATCCTTTCTTCCATGTATGGAAAGTGCTGTTCCATTCCCATAGACCGTCTTTGAGTTTCCAAAACTGTCTTGATATCATCATTGGCCATCTTTCCACTGTGGGGTCAAAGGACCCAGAGCTAAGGTCAGACTGCTCTTGTCTCCACAGGACACTCTCCCCCTGGTGGACCAGCAGCTGCTCTACACCTGCTGCCCGTTCTTGGGTAAGAGAAGGCTCTGGTTTTAGATATACTGTATGACCCTAATTTGAAAGACGGGCAATTAACAAAGCAAATTTTCTTGTATATGAACTAGGGGTGTCACGATTTCAATTTTCAAAGTCGAAATTGATCGAAATTACATCTGGATCTCGAACTTCGAACT
The DNA here is from genome assembly GCF_018492685.1 of Alosa sapidissima. Taxonomy (NCBI): domain Eukaryota; kingdom Metazoa; phylum Chordata; class Actinopteri; order Clupeiformes; family Clupeidae; genus Alosa; species Alosa sapidissima. The sequence goes on from NC_055975.1 coordinate 16,498,477, forward strand.
CAGAGGTCGAACCGAAGATGTAGCCACACCCCCAATGTTACGTCCAGCATGCAAGCCAAGAGGCAAACACACACACACACACACACACACACACACACACACACACACACACACACACACACACACACACACACACACACACGTGTTGAATTGCAGCACATTAATACTCTTCTAACTTCTAAGTAAAAAAAAAAAAAAAAAAGGAACACTATACTTGTCTCTTCAGAGTGTGCTGAAACAATCAAATTATCATTCTGTGTTTTATTTCACCACGTCTATGTTTAATGTCTGTTCTGTTTACTACCTTGTGGTAGGAACGGTTTCAGAAACGGAATAGGTGAAGGCCGAAAAAGTAAACATTAGAAATGCATTAATAGTAATATCATTAAAAAAATATTGAAAATCGAATTCGAATCGTGACTTTAAAATCGAAAATTTGAAGAATCGTGACCCCCTAACAACTGAAGCGATCGGGTGGCGTGTGAGTGCATTGCGGTGACCCACTCAGGTTTGCTTTAAAGGTTTTGCTTATGATGGTAAATTGGCAAAACAATGTAATTAAATTAACTTAAGTTTATTTTTGCTCATTGCCTGACATTGAAATTAGGGCCCATAATGTCAATATGCATTGACCTCCCTGAAATGTCTTTTAAAGTGTTTCATGAGTATTGATCTTCATGGCGTTGTGTTATGATTGGCAGGTGAGTTCCGAAAGCTGCTAGCAGCCTTTGTGGCAGGAAGCAGTGCCAAGAGTGGGGGCCTCATACGTAAGATTACGCCCACCTCTGCTGATGCTGAGCCTAGAGACCCACCCACAACCCGCTCCCAGCAGAAACTACAGGTACTCAACCTCAGATACACCCTCTTATACATCAGTTCAGTCACAACACACATGTGGTTTACAAAATGAACTATGGGTTGGAGGACACAAAGGGCAAATCACGGAGATGATGAACCAGGAATTGGGTCAGCCTCACTTAATCTGTACTGACAATTTCCTTATAATCCAAACCCAACATAATCGCAAGGCATCTTTCTTTTGTCCAATAACATGTATTTGTGTACTTGTTTGTGTAGTCATCATCATACTGTATTCATTATTTCAGATGGAGTTGGAACAGGCATTCTTCCACAACCAACCGCCATCTCTGAAAAGAACCGTGGACTTTGTGGCAGAGCGAGTCAGCTCCAACTGTGTCAAACACATCAAGTGAGTCTTGCTCACCACACCTTGGTGATGTGCCAGGGCATCTATCTATCTAGAAATTGCAGGAACGTCTGTCTATGTGTGTGTGTGTGTGTGTGTGCCGCCTATCTCTCGAACCGTTAGTCCGTTTGATTTCAAACTTGACAGGAGTCTTGCTACTGGTACGAGTAAGTGCAGGGCAAAGTTTGACATTGTTTGGATAAAAAAAGCAAAAGATATTGTTAAAAATATCGGTAAAAGGAGCACACATTGGCTTTCTCCCCTCTACCGTAGCCACTTCCCCTCTCACACAGCACAGCGCAGGACCAGAGGCAGAGAGGGTAAGCGGAGTTTTGGCAGCACTGGTTAAGACGCAAGATGTTTGGATGATTATCATGTCTGACTTCAACAATAAAGACTCCCTGTATGCAGTTTGCTTGCATACAGTGATTCCACGGATTTTGCAACAACACGCCAACAAACACTGGTAGGTTATGTAGTGGCTATTCAAATTCAAAATTACATAATAAAAAGTATGGGGAATAGCTTCGAATAGCCCAGGCTACTTTGGACTCGAAAAAAACGACAATTCCGACTGTAAGCTCCCAAATTGAAACGAGCAATAATCTAATGGTCCTGAATTTAACAACGTTTCAAAAGACTGAGGGTGCCACACAGCTAGACAACGAGTGGCAGACAGAGCAACGTCACTTACGGCTCCCACACACAGCTGCGTGCATCGCGTTGCTGGAGACTCATCCCATTCACTTTAAATGGGCTCACGTGATCCGTTGCCGAACTGAATTGTGGGTCCGTCGCGTCGCGTTTCTCCCGCTGCTCGCGTTGAGTTCAGCTGTTGCTGCACCGACAGACGGCACCGGCCAATCAAGCCAATCTACGGACGGCACCAACCAATCACATTACGGTTTTACTTCAAGTCATTTGCATAGCTACCGTCGGGAACACCCACTGGAATGCGTTGACGGAACGCATCTGTGTGTGGGAGCCGTTATGCTACCAAAGACTGTTTTTGAGTCACATCGTGGCAAATCTCATATGATGATGCATCTTTCTACAAAATGGTTTGTCTTCTATATTTCTATATTTGCCTTACATCAAAGCTTTAGGCTTATGTCATTTCGATCAGCTACAGACAACGAGTGGCAGACAGAGCGTGATGTCACTTAGGCCTAGGCTAGCCTACCAGAGAGTCACATTGTTGCAAATTTCAAGATGCATCATTCCACAAAATGGTTTGTCTGAAGTATCAGGAAGTTATTCAATAAGCTTAACAATAATATAGCCTTAACTCAAAACAGCTATTAGGCTTGTGTCATTCTGATCTATAGAAATGTCACATGCAGCCATGCCTGCTTAGGCTACTGCACATTAATAATTATAGGTTAATATATTATAATATTCAGTATTCATTATTGAATGCTTAGCTGGAATGATGTTTTCCCTGTCATCCTATTTTTATATGTAATTGGGCTATGGGTTTTCTACAGGAATGGCATGTTTGAATGGGCACTGCACTAGTTCAATTAAGCCATGTTTGGGCTAATATTGATTAAATACTTCAGACAAGTTTTGAAATGAACACTGTGGCCGTCTCTGCCCTACTTGTTGTGCGTAGGGCGACTTTGGTGGCAGAGCTGGTGAAGGGTGGCGAGCGGACCCTGAGGGAGGCGCTGGCTGTGGAAAGTGCCAACGTGGCCAAGCTTAATGACGCCATCTGCACCCAGCTGTGTGATAAGGGCAAGCAGGCACATGAGAGGGCCACCAGGTAAGGGGAAAAATCTTGTCACTCACCCCAGACAGTTTTTTTATTTATTATTTATTTATTTATATATTCTAATCTGCCTGTATGTATTTAAATGCAAATTTTGTACACTATTATTTATTTTGTCTGTGTGTCTATATATACACGTTTATGTGTGGCCATGCACGTGTGTTCATCCTTCTGTGTGTGTGTGTGTGTGTGTGTGCAGGTTCTGCAGTGAGAAGGGTCCAGAGGCTGTACGAGTCCTGTTGCCTGAGGAGACCTCTCCAGCAGTGAGTTAAAACACAGCTGAGCTAATTCATCATCTTATGCTATTTAGTCTGTGATTTATTCTTTCATTATATGGGTTTTTAATGGGCACCATTAACATGAAGACTTGCTTGCCAGGCGCATGGTAAATCAACAGCTGAATATTTATCGACTGTTGCTTGGCGAATGTTAATTGCCGCTTACATGGCTGTCACGCTATCTCGTCGATGAAACACCCCGTTTGTCTTTACTGTTCATTAGTGAGACGGGATAGCGTTAACTGTGTGTGTGTGTGTGCTTGTGTCCCTGTGTGTGTTTGTATGTCTGTATGTGTGTTTTTGTAACTTCCATATGCATGCATGTTAATGAATATTTGTATGCAGGTTCTCAGCACTTCAGAAAGCATCACAACTCGGCTGGCCACAGAAAAGGCCTGCACCTGGCTCTCCTCTAACATCACAGGTATCTTGCCCGTTTCAGATTCATTGGGCCCCAAACATACACTCATGTCTGAGCAAGGAGACGATTGGCAGGACACTGAAGTCACTCAGTGTATCCTGCACTGAAACACAACATGCATTACAATGCACACTCAAAGCATGGCAACAACGGCCATGTGTAGTCTGGAGATAGGGCGAGTTGCTGTTATTCTCTCATATTTGGAATCTGTTTTCAGCGTTGATCAAGAGGGAGTGGAAGACGGTGTTTGACCGTGTCCTGAAGACCCTTCCCTGCCCTCCACCCCCAAGCCCAGACATGTTGCCCGCGCCCCAGACTCAGACACCCACAGACGCCCAGAGAGGTGGTGGGGGAGGACCAGCCTCGGGGCAAACAGACTGTCCCTCAGAGTGCACTCACCAAGCCCCCAGAGCCTCCAACGTCCTCACGGAAATAAAGGTACGGACCCGGCTGTGCGAGGCTGCTTGGGAGAGAAGAGGCCCGGGCATGGCTCCAGTTGCAGGGTTGTGTAAGGTATGAGCTACACCAGGCGCGTAACTGAAGTGTTCCGTTTGCGACGCGTAAAATCCATTTTAGATGAATGGTCTATTTTTTTCGAATGTATGCGCCGCTATCACGTCTGGTGTAGCTACCTCCATTGATTATAGTGACAGCTAATTGTTGCAGCAGACGCTATGCGAACGGAACGCTTCAGTTACGCGCCTGGTGTAGCTTCACTGTAAGGGTGCAGTCTGTGTGATCCTAATTCCATATATTCTTTGGTGAATTTCAGCACATTTGTCCTCACGGTCCTCGCAACTCTTACAGGGAAGCTTTACCAGCCACATAACTGAAGCGTTGCGTCTGCTGCAATAATTAGCTTCCACTATAATCAATGGAAGTAGCTACACCAGACGTTCGGAAAAAATAGACCATTCTTCTAAAATGGATTTTAACGCGTTTTAACGGAACGCTTCAGTTACGCGCCTAGTGTAGCTTCCCTGTTAGCTGTCCATTCAGTGTTTACACTCTGGTGTTCACACACAGCCCTGTATCTGAAAATAGGACACATAAAGGCTCAGACCGAGACACTCCCAGCAGTCCCAACCAGTCAACAACATGCTTCAGAAGCACAGAAGGGAGGTGTGAGATTTGATTGTACATACACAATCTTTAGTGAATTATGTACTGCCCCTTTAAGTAGTGGTGTTATGCGTATGTGTTACCATTAACCTGGATCACCATACACCTCGCTTGTCCTGAGCTACTGGGGTGGCTGATGGCACTAGTGTTGACAGTGATAAATGCATTCTAAATAACAGCAGCAAGAGTAACAGATCAACTGGAGTATCAGTAGTGTTGGGAATTTAAAAGGCACCAAGGGATGATCCGTCTCATAAACATTAATGTGTTCTCTTCCAGGAAGTGTTGAGCATTGCAGTGGGACCTAGAACTGAGGATGAGGTGCTTACCATCCAGCAGCTGCAGACTCTACTGAACAGAGCCAGAGATACTCTAGAATGCCGGAAGGTACACCACACAGACATCCTCACACACAAATCACACAAAAACAAATACACGCATTCGCATGAGCCTGTAGATATGCTTCCTATAGTGTTGCAGAGATATTGATTCATTTGCATCATCTCAAGAAACAGGTGGTTATGTTCAGTGTGTTCATCTTTTTGACTTTGTCTGCATCACTTGCCATTTTCCACACTTACCTGCTGTATGTCTGATGTATTTACCTGCAGTTTCTGTCTGTGGTGCCGGAGCAGATGCTGGTACGAAGCACAGTCATGTTGGCCTGCAGGCTTGGTGAGTGATACAGATCTAAAGCAACACGATGTAGTTCATTTACTTTACTTTGTTAGTCATTTTATTGTAATATCGGCTTCAAACTCATTTTGATACTACAATAGGGAGAATGGAGTCTTTGACATTGCAGATGTGCGCACCTGAAATGCCTGCCACCGTGTTATGTGACATTGCAGATGTGCGCACCTGAAATGCCTGCCACCGTGTTATGTGACATTGCAGATGTGCGCACCTGAAATGCCTGGCACCGTGTTATGTGACATTGTCACGAGTAGGAACATGACCCTTTTTGTCGAATTGGGTACCCCTTTAGTGTTAAATGGGCACACAGTATATTTACAACTGACAAAAAAGGAAATTGCATTGATATACACTGAGTTTTCAGTATGTATGCAACCATACTTCTCCCTGCTATTGATGAATACTATATATGGTTCATACCATGAGTAAGTTGGGAGCATGAATTTCCCAGATTTCCATTTATGTTCAACAATGTCCCTTTTTGCATGGACTACACTAATGTTATGTTTTGCTCTCTCTCTCCCTCTCTCTTTCTTTCTCTCTCTCTCTCTCCCTCTGCCTCTCTCTCTCTCTGATCAGTATCAGGGGAACTGCCGCTGGTCAGCCCCATGGACAGTGCAGGCCTCCGAGCCCTCCTGGAGCAGCTGGCGTGTCTGTGGGGTAGCAGCCCCCTCCCCTCTATACCGCTCCACCTGCTCTTCACCTCCTCCAACCTCACCGCCGTGCTCAACAACACAGATGTGAGTTCTGAAGCCCAGCTCATGGGACATGCAGCAGCGCACTGCATGTTTGCTTCATCTGCCACTGCCTGTTTCTCACAGGAAAAGCGACCACAAGCTGCACAGAATATTGATGGCTGCTACATTGGAAGAGTTTCCACAACTTATTAAGTGTCAGCGGGCATTGAGCATTTTTCGACCCAAGCAGAGGCAGAAAGCTAGTTGAAGCTGAACATAAACAAAATATGGCATAGTAATATGAATATGCGATAATTTGATAATTTGTTTGCTTCTGACAGCAATATTAGGAAGTACTGTAACAAGTACTTAAACCATAGTAGGTTTTTGGGACACGAGGGAAGACTATGCTGTTTCAGTGATTTGTTTATTTGTTTGTCTTTTTGTTTGTTTTTCCAGACAAAACCTCACACCACTAAAACAGATACACATGGCATTGCATTAAAAGCCTTTTATCCTATTTTTTTGTCATGCTTGCTCTCTCCTTCCTTCTCTTGTCTGCCTTGCTATCTTCTTCCTACTTTCTGCCTTCCCAGAATTGCCAAAACTTCAGGGTCTTGGTCCAGCTGCTTTTGGAGAAAGGACTTCTGGGAAAAGAAGATGTGGTGTCACATTGGAGAAGCTTATTGGAGCTGTCTTGGACAATGGTTACCCCAATTCCATCCCACAGCAAATCCAGTGTTTCCCATACATTGACTTACCTATTTGTGGCGGCCCACCACAATATCAACTTTGACCACCACACAATGATTTTCCAGGTTGTACTAAATTGTGCTTAAATCTGGTTAGCATCATAACCAAGCTGCTCTAATTTGTTAAAAACTGTTGCATTCAAGTTAATTCTGCAAACATACCACTACAAATAGAATTCAATTCTGTGGGAAACACTTAAATTGTAACGTGAACAACTATGTGGACTCTGTAACATAACCTAAATAAGTGGACTTGTTTGTGATCCAACAGAGCTCTGTTCTTTTTCAGGAGTCCATTGAGAAGATCCAGGAGCTGTCCATTTCCTCCGTACCCCCCGCACCTGTCTCTTTGCCAAGGCACAGAGATGTCCTGCAGATCTCCCATTGAACAGCAGATGGCACCCTTTCACCACATCACCCAGAGCACTTAAGGAAACTTTTTACAGGGTTTGCATGCTGAGATGTCACCATTACCAAAGACACATTACTTGGAGCGTACAACTCCTTCACGAAGGAGTACATGTGCTGCTAGCCAATCAGATGAGTTGGTTTTGAGTTGGTTGGCTCTTTGCTTAGTGTGTGAAAGTCATTTTCCCCTTTACTTGGAGTCTCTGCCATTGCTCATGAAATGACGTCATGGCCCTTAATGATGCTATTTCCTCTTAAGTTCTGTCCCAGATCTAAAGGGCCAGTGAATGATGTTTTGCGGTTAGTTTCAGCCACTGGCACAGACTCAGATGCTGTCAGGTTTCTTTTTTTTCTAAAGTGCCTTTAGCATTTAGCAGCCAGACCATTTCATTAGAAACACCAATTTATATATTTCACTACTTTCAGGATAAATCCAGCCAGCCATCCTTATTTGGAATGAGAACATTCCCACAGGTTCCATAGTTCTGAGTCACTCACTGGTGTTCTCCGTGACTATGATGTGCTGTCCTCCTTTCCTGTCCCTCTGGCACATTCAGTGGGATTAAAGGAGAAAGGGGTTTCAGTGATGAAATCTAAATTGCCATATGTTCATCCAGTGCTTTACATGAACTGGCCCGTTTAAAGATGGGGTTTAGGGAAAAGACTGGCCAGGTGCCGGTGTCGCTTCGCTTTAAATTTGACAGTTAAAGGAGGGAAATGAAACTATAGGAATTGATGAGGTAAAATATAGAAGTTGATGAGGTACAGTTTGGAAATATAGAATGGTCTTTCAATGGAGTAATCAAGTTAATCAAAAGATTATTTAATTTTATATTTATATTTTAACAATATATCCAAATTATGTTTGTCATGTCTTGATATACACTGCAACTTTATATGAACATTCTGCTATGCTGCTTGTTATTTGGGAACTGTCTGTGTCTCATAAATGCATAGAGATGCATTTGTGATAGACTGTTAGTTCATGTTGGACTTGTTTTTCAAATGTCAGTTGCTTGTAAACTGTTGTCAAGTTTTAGGATAAATTTGTATACAAAAATAAAGATATTTTAAATGTGAAAAAGAATTGCCTCGCTGGTCATATCAGACCATTTCAGGCTGTGCGTGTTTGTTTCCCTAAGCTTGACTATTGTCGAGAGTTGCCAGAATTAAAACATGCTAGCATCACCTTAAACGGTTCTGGACTCTGGCAGCACATCACTACCCGAATGTGTCCCTTGTATGGACACGGAGGCCCTTTTCTTTGGACCCAATTCATTTTGAATTCAAGTTTTGAGATGTCACTGTCCTGAATTGACCTGTCCAAAATGCATTCCTAGATATTCTGTTTACAGTCGAATTCAATAGATTAATAACTTGCATTCCTGTGTTTTGTTTTATGTAGATGCACATTGTTATCAAGAAACAGTCCATACCACGTATCAAGTCAGAAAATAAGGGAGGCATATTTGAATTCAAAACAAACTCCCCCCTAGCACACTGCATGGAGACACTCTCCGCCTCTTTGGCCCGTGCAGTCAGCTTGCCAGCAGGAAGTCTGAACGAACGCGCTCAGTCACATTCTCCGCTGTGACCTCGGAGGACATGGGCTAAATTCAACCAGGCGCACTAGCATGAATTACTGGACTAAATCGCCGATTCATCGGTCCCATGCCATCAGTAAGCAGGCGTGGGAATTAATCAACGAGAGCAGTCCGAAGTTGCCATCCGTCTAGCGGCTAACGTGCCGCTGACTGGAGTCGGCAACATGGCAAACGTTAAAGTGGCGATTCGAGTACGTCCACTGAATTCCAGGTAATTACCAACAAACTTGCGAACTCTATGCGTAATATGTGGATATTGTCACCTGAATGCACACCTCGTTTAGATAGTTAGCACTATACAACCATGGTTGTATGTAGAATTTGACATGGATGTGCCTTCTGTAGTGGCGTGCCCATGTATGTAGCTGCTAGAGGGTTGCTAGGAGAGTGGTAAAGGTTTGACAGTAGCCTCCAGAATTGGCGGCCAGGTGTCGTGGAAAAAAACATCACGCTTCACTAACTTAACTTCTCTCTTTTCAGTCGAAACTAACGTAATACTTTCAGTCATCACCTTTTCCCTTGCCGGAAAACTAAGAATGTGGTGGCAGTCCATGCCTTTGTCTTTGGAAGCGAAACAATGACAGTGTCTCCTAAAAGTTTGTTAACTGCTCTGCGCATGAGTCGTTTTGACTGAGTTCCTGAATTTATAGTGGGTCAAGGCAAGGGAAATGTGAATGGAAAACACCTCACTGTTTCTAAAAGCTTTTAGTATTTAAGTAAACAATATTAAACTTTACCGTTGTAAGTAAGTAAGTATACTCTTTTGATCCCGTGAGGAAAATTTGGTCTCTGTATTTATCCCAATCCGTGAATTAGTGAAACACACACAGCACACAGTGTACACACATTGAGGTGAAGCACACACTAATCCCGGCGCAGTGAGCTGCCTGCATCAACAGCGACGCTCGGGGAGCAGTGAGGTGTTAGGTGCCTCCAGGGGTAAGGGCACTCCAGCCGTGCCTACTGGTCGGGGTTCGAACCGGCAACCCTCCGGTTACAGGTCCGAAGTGCTGCCCCTATGCACAACTTTCCAAGAGGGCGAAGATTCCTTTTTAAACTGGGTCAAAACACTTCTTGTGTTTTAGCCATCCAGAATATTTCAGTTTATTGCAGGACTAGCGTACCTGAATGAAATTTGGCATACAACCCCTAATAGCTTATGGAAAATATCTGCACTTTTCTTCTTGCTCCATTTTTTATTGCACTGTAAAACTGCATACAGGGGTAACTAGCGCAACGCTGTTCCAGCACCATGCCTCTCTTAAACCCCCTCCGCCTGTATTCTCTCCACACATTTTCTAAATTACAACAGCATGTTGCCTTTAGTCTTTACCCAGATGGAGGCTGAGTCCACAGCATCCAGGGAGGTAAAACTGTCTGCATTAAATGGTGTCATTGCACCAGCAGGATGTGGTCATCCTCCTTCCCTGTTACATTTAAATCATCTCTATTTTCTTTGCATGACAAAGGATGACTTTACAGTGAACTGTCTCTGTGTGATGCAAATTCACCAAAGGGTGTTCATGTGGTCTCCTCGTCTTATATAGGTTACATTCCTGTGTTTGAAAATTACTAGTTTTAATTGTATAGCAGAGTTAGGCCATTTGTTTTTGTGGACTGCCCTTATGATCTCTAAGGAGAGGACATGGTGCTTAGAAAAACTAGAGGCTTGGCTACAAGCAAGGGACTCAAGCTTGTGGTTGCTACTGTGATGTAGGCTGGCTATCCCAAAACAATACAGAGTAACAACAGGGTTGAGTAAGACCATAGATCATTCATTTAATTTGTTACTTTCCCTCTTTCAGCCTTTGGTTCTTTATTTTTGTTCTTGATTCGTATGCAAGCAGAGGCAGAGCCGGTGCCCAGCAGCCTGAGGTTTTGGGCAGGGTCGGTGCCAAGGCTTGTATTTGGGGGTTGGCAGACTCAGACAGAGGCAACAGCCCATGTGGTGTAACATGGAGGCTAGCCTGTGGGAGCTGGGAGAACCCTCCACTGAGAAAGACACATTCGTACCCTAAACTCACACAGCGCCTTAAAATGCTGCCCGTTTTTCACCCAAGGAGTTTTCATTCACACATACACACACAT